>NW_027141530.1:0-41754 GCF_036365525.1 Heterodontus francisci
TGGCGTGGAAGAGGGGAATGAAGAGGGGGATGGATGGGGTGGTGGAGGGGAATGAAGAGGGGGAGGGAGGTGGAGTTGGAGTGGAATGTAGAGGGGAGGGAAGGGGTGGTGGAGCGGAATGAAGAGGGGGTGAGAGTGGGTGGTGGAGGGGAATGAAGAGGGGGAGGGAGGGGGTGGATGAGGGGAAGGAAGAGGGGGTGTGAGGGGTGGTAGAGTAAATGAAGAGGGGGAAGGAGGGGGTGGTGGAGGGGAAGTAAGAGGGGGAGCGAGGGGGAGGTGGTGGGTTATGAAAGGTGGAAGGGAGAGGGTGGTGGAGGAGAATGAAGAGGGGGAGGGAGGGGGTGATTGAGGGGAATGAAGAGGGGGAGGGACGAAGAGGGGGAGGGACGGTGAGGTGGAGGAGAATGAAGAGCGGAGCGAGGGGGAGGTGGATGGGAATGAAGAGGGGGAGGGAGGGGGAGGTGGATGGGAATGAAGAGGGGGAGGGAGGGGATGGTGGAGTGGAATGAAGAGGGGGAGGGAGGGGGTGGTGGAGGGGAAGGAAGAGGGGGAGGGAGGGCGTGGTGCAGTAAATGAAGAGGGGGAAGGAGGGGGTGGTGGAGGGGAACAAGAGGGGGAGGGAGGCGGAGGTGGAGGGTTATGAAAAGTGGAAGGGAGGGGGTGTTGCAGGAGAATGAAGAGGGGGAGGGACGTAGAGGGGGAGGGACGGGGAGGTGGAGGAGAATGAAGAGGGGAGGGAGGGGGAGGTGGATGGGAATGAAGAGGGGGAGGGAGGGGGAGGTGGATGGGAATGAAGATGGGGAGGGAGGGGGAGGTGGAGGGGAATAAAGAGGGGGATGGAGGGGGAGGTGGAGGGTAATGAAGAGGGGGATGGAGGGGAGGTGGATGGGAATGAAGAGGGGGAGGGTGGGGGAGGTGGATGGGAAAGAAGAGGGGGTTTGGGGTGGTGGTTGGGAATGAAGAGGGGGAGTGAGGGACTGGTGGAGGGGAAAGAAGAGGGGGAGGGAGTGGGAGGGGGAGGTGAATTAAGAGGGGTAGGGAGGGGGAGGTGGATGGGAATGATGATTGGGAGGGAGGGGGAGGTGGAGGGGAATGAAAAGTGGTCGGGAGGGGGTGGTGGAGGAGAATGAAGAGGGGGAGGGAGGGGGAGGTGGAGGAGAATGAAGAGGGGGAGGGAGGAGGAGGTGGATATGAATGAAGAGGGGAAGGCAGGGGGTGGTGGAGGAGAATGAAAAGGGGGAGGAAGGGGTGGTGGATGGGAATGAATATGGGGAGGGAGGGATTGGTGGAGGAGAATGAAGAGGGGGAGGGAGTGGGAGGTGGAGTGGAATGAAAAGGGGGAGGGAGGGGGTGGTGGAGGGGAATGAAGAGGGGGAGGGATGGGGTGGTGGAGGGGAATGAAGAGGGGGAGGGATGTGGAGGTGGAGTGGAATGAAGAAGGGAGGGAGGGGGTGTTGGATGGGAATGAAGAGGGGGAGGGAGGGGATGGTGGAGTGGAATGAAGAGGGGGAAGGAGGGGGTGGTGGAGGGGAAGGAAGGGGGGAGGGAGGGGGTGGTTGAGGGGAATGAAGAGGGGGAGGGACGAAGAGGGGAAGGGACGGGGAGGTGGAGGAGAATGAAGAGGGGAGGGAGGGGGAGATGGATGGGAATGAAGAGGGGGAGGGAGGGGGAGGTGGATGGGAATGAAGAGGGGGAGGGAGGGGGAGGTGGTGGGGGAGGAATAGGGGGAGGGAGGGGGAGGTGGAGGGGAATGAAAAGGGGGAGGGAGGGGGTGGTGGAGGGGGTGGTGGAGGGGGAGGAAGAGGGGGAGGAAGAGGGGGAGGAAGAGGGGGAGGAAGAGGGGGAGGAAGAGGGGGAGGAAGAGGGGGAGGAAGAGGGGGAGGAAGAGGGGGAGGAAGAGGGGGAGGTGGAGGGGTATGAAAAGTGGAAGGGAGGGGGTGGTGGAGGAGAATGAAGAGGGGGAGGGAGTGGGTGGTGGAGCGGAATGAAGAGGGGGTGAGAGGGGGTGGTGGAGGGGAATGAAGAGGGGGAGGGAGGGGGTGGTGGAGGGGAAGGAAGAGGTGGAGGTGAATGAAAAGGGGAGGGAGGGGATGGTGGAGTGGAATGAAGAGGGGGTGGGAGGGGGTGGTGGAGTAAATGAAGTGGGGGAAGGAGGGGGTGGTGGAGCGGAAGGAAGAGGGGAGGGAGGCGGAGGTGGAGGGTTATGAAAAGTGGAAGGGGGGAGGTGGTGGAGGAGAATGAAACGGGGGAGGGAAGGGGTATTTGAGGGGAATGAAGAGGGGGAGGGACGAAGAGGGGGAGGAACGTGGAGGTGGAGGGGAATGAAGAGGGGGATGGAGGGGGAGGTGGATGGGAACGAAAAGTGGTCGGGAGGGGGTCGTGGAGGAGAATGAAGAGGGGGAGGGAGAGGGAGGTGGAGGAGAATGAAGAGGGGGAGGGAGAGGGTGGTGGATGGGAATGAAGATGGGGAGGGAGGGATTGGTGGAGGGGAATGAAGAGGGGGAGGGTGTGGGAGGTGGAGGTGAATTAAGAGCGGGAGGGAGGGGGAGGTGGATGGGAATGAAGAGGGGAAGGCAGGGGGTGGTGGAGGAGAATGCAAAGGTGGAGGGAGGGGGTGTTGGAGGGCAAATAAGAGGGGATGGGAGGGGGTGGTAGAGGGAAATAAAGTGGGGAGGGAGGCGGAGGTGGTGAAGAATGAAGGGGGGAGGGAGGGCGTGGAAGAGGGGAATGAAGAGGGGGATGGATGGGGTGGTGGAGGGGAATGAAGAGGGGGAGGGAGGTGGAGTCGGAGTGGAATGTAGAGGGGAGGGAAGGGGTGGTGGAGCGGAATGAAGAGGGGGTGAGAGTGGGTGGTGGAGGGGAATGAAGAGGGGGAGGGAGGGGGTGGTTGAGGGGAAGGAAGAGGGGGTGGGAGGGGTGGTGGAGTAAATGAAGAGGGGGAAGGAGGGGGTGGTGGAGGGGAAGTAAGAGGGGGAGCGAGGGGGAGGTGGTGGGTTATGAAAGGTGGAAGGGAGAGGGTGGTGGAGGAGAATGAAGAGGGGGAGGGAGGGGGTGGTTGAGGGGAAAGAAGAAAGGGGAGGGACGAAGAGGGGGAGGGACGGTGAGGTGGAGGAGAATGAAGAGCGGAGGGAGGGGGAGGTGGATGGGAATGAAGAGGGGGAGGGAGGGGGAGGTGGATGGGAATGAAGAGGGGGAGGGAGGGGATGGTGGAGTGGAATGAAGAGGGGGTGAGAGGGGGTGGTGGAGGGGAATGAAGAGGGGGAGGGAGGGGGTGGTGGAGGAGAAGGAAGAGGGGGAGGGGGGGCGTGGTGGAGTAAATGAAGAGGGGGAAGGAGGGGGTGGTGGAGGGGAACAAGAGGGGGTGGGAGGCGGAGGTGGAGGGTTATGAAAAGTGTAAGGGAGGGGGTGTTGCAGGAGAATGAAGAGGGGGAGGGACGTAGAGGGGGAGGGACGGGGAGGTGGAGGAGAATGAAGAGGGGAGGGAGGGGGAGGTGGATGGGAATGAAGAGGGGGAGGGAGGGGGAGGTGGATGGGAATGAAATGGGGAGGGAGGGGGAGGTGGAGGGGTATGAAGAGGGGGATGGAGGGGGAGGTGGATGGGAATGAAGAGGGGGAGGGTGGGGGAGGTGGATGGGAATGAAGAGGGGGTTGGGGGTGGTGGTTGGGAATGAAGAGGGGGAGTGAGGGACTGGTGGAGGGGAAAGAAGAGGGGGAGGGAGTGGGAGGGGGAGGTGAATTAAGAGGGGTAGGGAGGGGGAGGTGGATGGGAATGATGATTGGGAGGGAGGGGGAGGTGGAGGGGAATGAAAAGTGGTCGGGAGGGGGTGGTGGAGGAGAATGAAGAGGGGGAGGTGGAGGAGAATGAAGAGGGGGAGGGAGGAGGAGGTGGATATGAATGAAGAGGGGAAGGCAGGGGGTGGTGGAGGAGAATGAAAAGGGGGAGGGAGGGGGTGGTGGATGGGAATGAATATGGGGAGGGAGGGATTGGTGGAGGAGAATGAAGAGGGGGAGGGAGTGGGAGGTGGAGGGGAATGAAGAGGGGGAGGGAGGAGGAGGTGGATATGAATGAAGAGGGGAAGGCAGGGGGTGGTGGAGGAGAATGAAAAGGGGGAGGGAGGGGGTGGTGGAGGGGAATGAAGAGGGGGAGGGATGGGGTGGTGGAGGGGAATGAAGAGGGGGAGGGATGTGGAGGTGGAGGTGGAGTGGAATGAAGAGGGGAGGGAGGGGGTGTTGGATGGGAATGAAGAGGGGGAGGGAGGGGATGGTGGAGTGGAATGAAGAGGGGGAAGGAGGGGGTGGTGGAGGGGAAGGAAGGGGGGAGGGAGGGGGTGGTTGAGGGGAATGAAGAGGGGGAGGGACGAAGAGGTGAAGGGACGGGGAGGTGGAGGAGAATGAAGAGGGGAGGGAGGGGGAGGTGGATGGGAATGAAGAGGGGGAGGGAGGGGGAGGTGGATGGGAATGAAGAGGGGGAGGGAGGGGGAGGTGGTGGGGGAGGAATAGGGGGAGGGAGGGGGAGGTGGAGGGAAATGAAAAGGGGGAGGGAGGGGGTGGTGGAGGGGGAGGAAGAGGGGGAGGAAGAGGGGGAGGAAGAAGGGGAGGAAGAGGGGAGGAAGAGGGGGAGGAAGAGGGGGAGGAAGAGGGGGAGGAAGTGGGGGAGGAAGAGGGGGAGGTGGAGGGGTATGAAAAGTGGAAGGGAGGGGCTGGTGGAGGAGAATGAAGAGGGGGAGGGAGTGGGTGGTGGAGCGGAATGAAGATGGGGTGAGAGGGGGTGGTGGAGGGGAATGAAGAGGGGGAGGGAGGGGTGGTGGAGGGGAAGGAAGAGGTGGAGGGAGGGGGAGGTGGAGGTGAATGAAAAGGGGAGGGAGGGGATGGTGGAGTGGAATGAAGAGGGGGTGGGAGGGGGTGGTGGAGTAAATGAAGTGGGGGAAGGAGGGGGTGGTGGAGAGGAAGGAAGAGGGGGAGGGAGGCGGAGGTGGAGGGTTATGAAAAGTGGAAGGGGGGAGGTGGTGGAGGAGAATGAAACGGGGGAGGGAAGGGGTATTTGAGGGGAATGAAGAGGGGGAGGGACGAAGAGGGGGAGGAACGTGGAGGTGGAGGGGAATGAAGAGGGGGATGGAGGGGGAGGTGGATGGGAATGAAGAGGGGTAGGGAGGGGGAGGTGGAGGGGAACGAAAAGTGGTCGGGAGGGGGTCGTGGAGGAGAATGAAGAGGGGGAGGGAGAGGGAGGTGGAGGAGAATGAAGAGGGGGAGGGAGAGGGTGGTGGATGGGAATGAAGATGGGGAGGGAGGGATTGGTGGAGGGGAATGAAGAGGGGGAGGGTGTGGGAGGTGGAGGTGAATTAAGAGCGGGAGGGAGGGGGAGGTGGATGGGAATGAAGAGGGGAAGGCAGGGGGTGGTGGAGGAGAATGCAAAGGGGGAGGGAGGGGGTGGTGGAGGGCAAATAAGAGGGGATGGGAGGGGGTGGTAGAGGGAAATAAAGTGGGGAGGGAGGCGGAGGTGGTGAAGAATGAAGGGGGAGGAGGGCGTGGAAGAGGGGAATGAAGAGGGGGATGGATGGGGTGGTGGAGGGGAATGAAGACGGGGAGGGAGGGGGAGCTGGATGGGAATGAAGAGGGGGAGGGAGGGGGAGGTGGTGGGGGAGGAAGAGGGGGAGGCAGGGGGAGGTGGAGGGGAATGAAAAGGGGGAGGGAGGGGGTGGTGGAGGGGGTGGTGGAGGGGGAGGAAGAGGGGGAGGAAGAGGGGGAGGAAGAGGGGGAGGAAGAGGGGGAGGAAGAGGGGGAGGAAGAGGGGGAGGAAGAGGGGGAGGAAGAGGGGGTGGGAGGGTTGGTGGAGTAAATGAAGAGGGGGAAGGAGGGGGTGGTGGAGGGGAATTAAGAGGGGGAGCGAGGGGGAGGTGGTGGGTTATGAAAGGTGGAAGGGAGAGGGTGGTGGAGGAGAATGAAGAGGGGGAGGGAGGGGGTGGTTGAGGGGAAAGAAGAAAGGGGAGGGACGAAGAGGGGGAGGGACGGTGAGGTGGAGGAGAATGAAGAGCGGAGGGAGGGGGAGGTGGATGGGAATTAAGAGGGGAAGGGAGGGGGAGGGAGGGGGAGGTGGATGGGAATGAAGATTGGGAGGGAGGGGGAGGTGGATGGGAATGAAGAGGGGAAGGCAGGGGGTGGTGGAGGAGAATGCAAAGGGGGAGGGAGGGGGTGATGGAGGGCAAGTAAGAGGGGATGGGAGGGGGTGGTAGAGGGAAATAAAGTGGGGGAGGGTGGCGGAGGTGGTGAAGAATGAAGGGGGGAGGGAGGGCGTGGAAGAGGGGAATGAAGAGGGGGAGGGAGGGGGTGGTGGAGGGGAATGAAGAGGGGGATTGATGGGGTGGTGGAGGGGAATGAAGAGGGGGAGGGAGGTGGAGTTGGAGTGGAATGTAGAGGGGAGGGAAGGGGTGGTGGAGCGGAATGAAGAGGGGGTGAGAGTGGGTGGTGGAGGGGAATGAAGAGGGGGAGGGAGGGGGTGGTTGAGGGGAAGGAAGAGGGGTGGGAGGGGTGGTGGAGTAAATGAAGAGGGGGAAGGAGGGGGTGGTGTAGGGGAAGTAAGAGGGGGAGCGATGGGGAGGTGGTGGGTTATGAAAGGTGGAAGGGAGGGGGTGGTGGAGGAGAATGAAGAGGGGGAGGGAGGGGGTGGTTGAGGGGAATGAAGAGGGGGAGGGACGAAGAGGGGGAGGGACGGTGAGGTGGAGGAGAATGAAGAGCGGAGGGAGGGGGAGGTGGATGGGAATGAAGAGGGGGAGGGAGGGGGAGGTGGATGGGAATGAAGATTGGGAGGGAGGCGCAGGTGGAGGGGAATGAAGAGGGGGATGGAGGGGGAGGTGGATGGGAATGAAGAGGGGAGGGAGGGGGTGGTGGAGGGGAATGAAGATGGGGAGGGAGGGGCTGGTAGAGGGGAATGAAGAGGGGAGGGAGGGGGTGGTGGATGGGAATGAAGAGGGGGAGGGAGGGTGTGGTGGAGGGGAATGAAGAGGGGGAGGGAGGGGGTGGCGGATGGGAATAAAGAGGGGGAGGGGGGGAGTGGTGGAGGGGAATGAAGAGGGGGAGGGAGGGGGTGGCGGATGGGAATAAAGAGGGGGAGGGGGAGGTGGAGGGGAATGAAAAGTGGTCGGGAGGGGGTGGTGGAGGAGAATGAAGAGGGGGAGGGAGGTGGATGGGAATGAAGATGGGGAGCGAGGGAGAGGTAGAGGGGAATGAAGAGGGGGAGGGAGGGTGTGGTGGAGGGGAATGAAGAGGGGGAGGGAGGGGGAGGCGGATGGGAATGAAGAGGGGGAGGGGGAGGTGGAGGGGAATGAAAAGTGGTCGGGAGGGGGTGGTGGAGGAGAATGAAGAGGTGGAGGAAGGGGGAGGTGGAGGAGAATGAAGAGGGGGAGGCAGAGGGCGGCGAATGGGAATGAAGTTGGGGAGGGAGGGGCAGGTAGAGGGGAATGAAGAGGGGGAGGGAGGGGGAGCTGGGTGGGAATGAAGAGGGGGAGGGAGGGGATGGTGGAGTGGAATGAAGAGGGTGTGAGAGGGGCTGGTGGAGGAGAATGAAGAGGGGGAGGCAGAGGGTGGTGGATGGGAATGAAGTTGGGGAGGGAGGGGCAGGTAGAGGGGAATGAAGAGGGGAAGGGAGGATGAGGTGGAGGGGAATGAAGAGGGGAAGGCAGGGGGTGGTGGAGGAGAATGAAAAGGGGGAGGGAGGGGGTGGTGGAGGGGACTGAAGTGGGGGAGGGAGGCGGAGGTGGTGAAGAATGAAGAGGGGAGGGAGGGCGTGGAAGAGGGGAATGAAGAGGGGGAGGGAAGGGGTGGTGGAGGGGAATGAAGAGGGGGAGGGATGGGGTGGTGGAGGGGAATGAAGAGGGGGAGGGATGTGGAGGTGGAGTGGAATGAAGAGGGGAGGGAGGGGGTGTTGGATGGGAATGAAGAGGGGGAGGGAGGGGGAGGTGGAGGGGAAGGAAGAGGGGGAGGGAGGGGGTGGTGGAGGGGAAGGAAGAGGGGGAGGGAGGGGGAGGTGGAGGTGAATGAAAAGGGGAGGGAGGTGATGGTGGAGTGGAATAAAGAGGGGGTGTGAGGGGGTGGTGGAGTAAATGAAGAGGGGGAAGGAGGGGGTGGTGGAGGGGAATGAAGAGGGGGAGGGACGAAGAGGGGGAGGGATGGGGAGGTGGAGGAGAATGAAGAGGGGAGGGAGGGGGAGGTGGATGGGAATGAAGACGGGGAGGGAGTGGGAGCTGGATGGGAATGAAGAGGGGGAGGGAGGGGGAGGTGGTGGGGGAGGAAGAGGGGGAGGCAGGGGGAGGTGGAGGGGAATGAAAAGGGGGAGGGAGGGGGTGGTGGAGGGGGAGGAAGAGAGGGAGGAAGAGGGGGAGGAAGAGGGGGAGGAAGAGGGGGAGGAAGAGGGGGAGGAAGAGGGGGAGGAAGAGGGGGAGGAAGAGGGGGAGGGAGGGGAGGTGGAGGGGTATGAAAAGTGGAAGGGAGGGGGTGGTGGAGGAGAATGAAGAGGGGGAGGAGTGGGTGGTGGAGCGGAATGAAGAGGGGGTGAGAGGGGGTGGTGGAGGGGAATGAAGAGGGGGAGGGAGGGGGTGGTGGAGGGGAAGGAAGGGGGGAGGGAGGGGAGGTGGATGAAAGGGGGGAGGGAGGGGTTGGTGGAGTGGAATGAAGAGGGGATGGGAGGGGGTGGTGGAGGGGAAGGAAGGGGGAGTGTGGGGGTGGTTGAGGGGAACAAAGAGGGGGAGGGACGAAGAGGGGGAGGGACGGGGAGGTGGAGGAGAATCAAGAGGGGAGGGAGGGGGAGGTGGATGGGAATGAAGACGGGGAGGGAGGGGGAGGTGGATGGGAATGAAGAGGGGGAGGGAGGGGGAGGTGGCGGGGAATGAAGAGGGGGAGGGATTGGGAGGTAGAGGGGAATGAAGAGGGGGAGGGAGTGGGAGGGAGAGGGGAATGAAGAGGGGGAGGGAGGGGCAGGTGGATGGGAATGAAGAGGGGAAGGCAGGGGGTGGTGGAGAAGAATGAAGAGGGGGAGGGAGGGGATGGTGGAGGGCAATGAAGAGGGGATGGGAGGGGGTGGTTGAGGGGAATGAAGTGGGGGAGGGAGGCGGAGGTAGTGAAGAATGAAGGGGGGAGGGAGGGCGTGGAAGAGGGGAATAAGGAGGGGGAGGGAGGGGATGGTGGAGGGGAATGAAGAGGGGGAGGGATGGGGTGGTGGAGGGGAATGAAGAGGGGGAGGGACGAAGAGGGGGACGGATGGGGAGGTGGAGGAGAATGAAGAGGGGAGGGAGGGGGAGGTGGATGGGAATGAAGACGGGGAGGGAGGGGGAGCTGGATGGGAATGAAGAGGGGGAGGGAGGGGGAGGTGGTGGGGGAGGAAGAGGGGGAGGCAGGGGGAGGTGGAGGGGAATGAAAAGGGGGAGGGAGGGGGTGGTGGAGGGGGTGGTGGAGGGGGAGGAAGAGGGGGAGGAAGAGGGGGAGGAAGAGGGGGAGGAAGAGGGGGAGGAAGAGGGGGAGGAAGAGGGGGAGGAAGAGGGGGAGGAAGAGGGGGAGGAAGAGGGGGAGGAAGAGGGGGAGGAAGAGGGGGAGGAAGAGGGGGAGGAAGAGGGGGAGGAAGAGGGGGAGGAAGAGGGGGAGGAAGAGGGGGAGGGGGGGAGGTGGAGGGGTATGAAAAGTGGAAGGGAGGGGGTGGTGGAGGAGAATGAAGAGGGGGAGGGAGTGGGTGGTGGAGCGGAATGAAGAGGGGGTGAGAGGGGGTGGTGGAGGGGAATGAAGAGGGGGAGGGAGGGGGTGGTGGAGGGGAAGGAAGGGGGGAGGGAGGGGGAGGTGGATGAAAAGGGGAGGGAGGGGATGGTGGAGTGGAATGAAGAGGGGGTGGGAGGGGGTGGTGGAGTAAATGATGTGGGGGAAGGAGGGGGTGGTGGAGAGGAAGGAAGAGGGGGATTGAGGGGGAGGTGGAGGTGAATGAAAAGGGGAGGGAGGTGATGGTGGAGTGGAATGAAGAGGGGGTGGGAGGGGGTGGTGGAGTAAATGAAGAGGGGGAAGGAGGGGGTAGTGGAGGGGAAGGAAGGGGGGAGGGTGGGGGTGGTTGAGGGGAACAAAGAGGGGGAGGGACGAAGAGGGGGAGGGACGGGGAGGTGGAGGAGAATAAAGAGGGGAGGGAGGGGGAGGTGGATGGGAATGAAGACGGGGAGGGAGGGGGAGGTGGATGGGAATGAAGAGGGGGAGGGAGGGGTAGGTGGCGGGGAATGAAGAGGGGGTGGGAGTGGAAGGTAGAGGGGAATGAAGAGGGGGAGGGAGTGGGAGGGAGAGGGGAATGAAGAGGGGGAGGGAGGGGCAGGTGGATGGGAATGAAGAGGGGAAGGCAGGGGGTGGTGGAGGAGAATGAAGAGGGGGAGGGAGGGGATGGTGGAGGGCAATGAAGAGGGGATGGGAGGTGGTGGTAGAGGGGAATGAAGTGGGGGAGGGAGGCGGAGGTAGTGAAGAATGAAGGGGAGGGAGGGCGTGGAAGAGGGGAATAAGGAGGGGGAGGGAGGTGATGGTGGAGGGGAATGAAGAGGGGGAGGGATGGGGTGGTGGAGGGGAATGAAGAGGGGGAGGGAGGTGGATGTGGAGTGGAATGTAGAGGGGAGGGAGGGGGTGTTGGATGGGAATGAAGAGGGTGAGGGAGTGGTTGGTGGAGCGGAATGAAAAGGGGGAGGGAGGGGGAGGTGGATGGGAATGAAGAGGGGGAGGGAGGGGATGGTGGAGTGGAATGAAGAGGGGTTGAGAGGGGGTGGTGGAGGGGAATGAAGAGGGGGAGGGAGGGGGTGGTGGAGGGGAAGGAAGAGGGGGAGGGAGGGCGTGGTGGAGTAAATGAAGAAGGGGAAGGAGGGGGTGGTGGAGGGGAACAAGAGGGGGAGGGAGGCAGAGGTGGAGGGTTATGAAAAGTGGAAGGGAGGGGGTGTTGCAGGAGAATGAAGAGAGGGAGGGACGTAGAGGGGGAGGGACGGGGAGGTGGAGGAGAATGAAGAGGGGGAGGGAGGGGGAGCTGGGTGGGAATGAAGAGGGGGAGGTAGGGGATGGTGGAGTGGAATGAAGAGGGTGTGAGAGGGGCTGGTGGAGGAGAATGAAGAGGGGGAGGCAGAGGGTGGTGGATGGGAATGAAGTTGGGGAGGGAGGGGCAGGTAGAGGGGAATGAAGAGGGGCAGGGAGTGGGAGGTGGAGGGGAATGAAGAGGGGAAGGGAGGGGGAGGTGGATGGGAATGAAGAGGGGAAGGCAGGGGGTGGTGGACGAGAATGAAAAGGGGGAGGGAGGGGGTGGTGGAGGGCAATGAAGACGGGGAGGGAGGGGGAGCTGGATGGGAATGAAGAGGGGGAGGGACGAAGAGGGGGACGGATGGGGAGGTGGAGGAGAATGAAGAGGGGAGGGAGGGGGAGGTGGATGGGAATGAAGACGGGGAGGGAGGGGGAGCTGGATGGGAATGAAGAGGGGGAGGGAGGGGGAGGTGGTGGGGGAGGAAGAGGGGGAGGCAGGGGGAGGTGGAGGGGAATGAAAAGGGGGAGGGAGGGGGTGGTGGAGGGGGTGGTGGAGGGGGAGGAAGAGGGGGAGGAAGAGGGGGAGGAAGAGGGGGAGGAAGAGGGGGAGGAAGAGGGGGAGGAAGAGGGGGAGGAAGAGGGGGAGGAAGAGGGGGAGGAAGAGGGGGAGGAAGAGGGGGAGGAAGAGGGGGAGGAAGAGGGGGAGGAAGAGGGGGAGGAAGAGGGGGAGGAAGAGGGGGAGGAAGAGGGGGAGGAAGAGGGGGAGGAAGGGGGGAGGAAGAGGGGGAGGAAGGGGGGAGGAAGAGGGGGAGGAAGAGGGGGAGGAAGAGGGGGAGGAAGAGGGGGAGGAAGAGGGGGAGGAAGAGGGGGAGGGGGGGAGGTGGAGGGGTATGAAAAGTGGAAGGGAGGGGGTGGTGGAGGAGAATGAAGAGGGGGAGGGAGTGGGTGGTGGAGCGGAATGAAGAGGGGGTGAGAGGGGGTGGTGGAGGGGAATGAAGAGGGGGAGGGAGGGGGTGGTGGAGGGGAAGGAAGGGGGAGGGAGGGGGAGGTGGATGAAAAGGGGAGGGAGGGGATGGTGGAGTGGAATGAAGAGGGGGTGGGAGGGGGTGGTGGAGTAAATGATGTGGGGGAAGGAGGGGGTGGTGGAGAGGAAGGAAGAGGGGGATTGAGGGGGAGGTGGAGGTGAATGAAAAGGGGAGGGAGGTGATGGTGGAGTGGAATGAAGAGGGGGTGGGAGGGGTTGGTGGAGTAAATGAAGAGGGGGAAGGAGGGGGTAGTGGAGGGGAAGGAAGGGGGGAGGGTGGGGGTGGTTGAGGGGAACAAAGAGGGGGAGGGACGAAGAGGGGGAGGGACGGGGAGGTGGAGGAGAATAAAGAGGGGAGGGAGGGGGAGGTGGATGGGAATGAAGACGGGGAGGGAGGGGGAGGTGGATGGGAATGAAGAGGGGGAGGGAGGGGGAGGTGGCGGGGAATGAAGAGGGGGTGGGAGTGGAAGGTAGAGGGGAATGAAGAGGGGGAGGGAGTGGGAGGGAGAGGGGAATGAAGAGGGGGAGGGAGGGGCAGGTGGATGGGAATGAAGAGGGGAAGGCAGGGGGTGGTGGAGGAGAATGAAGAGGGGGAGGGAGGGGATGGTGGAGGGCAATGAAGAGGGGATGGGAGGGGGTGGTAGAGGGGAATGAAGTGGGGGAGGGAGGCGGAGGTAGTGAAGAATGAAGGGGGAGGGAGGGCGTGGAAGAGGGGAATAAGGAGGGGGAGGGAGGTGATGGTGGAGGGGAATGAAGAGGGGGAGGGATGGGGTGGTGGAGGGGAATGAAGAGGGGGAGGGAGGTGGATGTGGAGTGGAATGTAGAGGGGAGGGAGGGGGTGTTGGATGGGAATGAAGAGGGTGAGGGAGTGGTTGGTGGAGCGGAATGAAAAGGGGGAGGGAGGGGGAGGTGGATGGGAATGAAGAGGGGGAGGGAGGGGATGGTGGAGTGGAATGAAGAGGGGTTGAGAGGGGGTGGTGGAGGGGAATGAAGAGGGGGAGGGAGGGGGTGGTGGAGGGGAAGGAAGAGGGGGAGGGAGGGCGTGGTGGAGTAAATGAAGAGGGGGAAGGAGGGGGTGGTGGAGGGGAACAAGAGGGGGAGGGAGGCAGAGGTGGAGGGTTATGAAAAGTGGAAGGGAGGGGGTGTTGCAGGAGAATGAAGAGAGGGAGGGACGTAGAGGGGGAGGGACGGGGAGGTGGAGGAGAATGAAGAGGGGGAGGGAGGGGGAGCTGGGTGGGAATGAAGAGGGGGAGGTAGGGGATGGTGGAGTGGAATGAAGAGGGTGTGAGAGGGGCTGGTGGAGGAGAATGAAGAGGGGGAGGCAGAGGGTGGTGGATGGGAATGAAGTTGGGGAGGGAGGGGCAGGTAGAGGGGAATGAAGAGGGGCAGGGAGTGGGAGGTGGAGGGGAATGAAGAGGGGAAGGGAGGGGGAGGTGGATGGGAATGAAGAGGGGAAGGCAGGGGGTGGTGGAGGAGAATGAAAAGGGGGAGGGAGGGGGTGGTGGAGGGCAATGAAGAGGGGATGGGAGGGCGTGGTTGAGGGGACTGAAGTGGGGGAGGGAGGCGGAGGTGGTGAAGAATGAAGAGGGGAGGGAGGGCGTGGAAGAGGGGAATGAAGAGGGGGAGGGAAGGGGTGGTGGAGGGGAATGAAGACGGGGAGGGATGGGGTGGTGGAGGGGAATGAAGAGGGTGAGGGATGTGGAGGTGGAGTGGAATGAAGAAGGGAGGGAGGGGGTGTTGGATGGGAATGAAGAGGGGGAGGGAGGGGGAGGTGGAGGGGAAGGAAGAGGGGGAGGGAGGGGGTGGTGGAGGGGAAGGAAGAGGGGGAGGGAGGGGGAGGTGGAGGTGAATGAAAAGGGGAGGGAGGTGAGGGTGGAGTGGAATGAAGAGGGGGTGGGAGGGGGTGGTGGAGTAAATGAAGAGGGGGAAGGAAGGGGTGGTGGAGGGGAATGAAGAGGGGGAGGGACGAAGAGGGGGAGGGATGGGGAGGTGGAGGAGAATGAAGAGGGGAGGGAGGGGGAGGTGGATGTGAATGAAGACGGGGAGGGAGGGGGAGCTGGATGGGAATGAAGAGGTGGAGGGAGGGGGAGGTGGTGGGTAGGAAGAGGGGGAGGCAGGGGGAGGTGGAGGGGAATGAAAAGGGGGAGGGAGGGGGTGGTGGAGGGGGTGGTGGAGGGGGAGGAAGAGGGGGAGGAAGAGGGGGAGGAAGAGGGGGAGGAAGAGGGGGAGGAAGAGGGGGAGGAAGAGGGGGAGGAAGAGGGGGAGGAAGAGGGGGAGGAAGAGGGGGAGGAAGAGGGGGAGGAAGAGGGGGAGGAAGAGGGGGAGGAAGAGGGGGAGGAAGAGGGGGAGGAAGTGGGGGAGGAAGAGGGGGTGGAAGAGGGGGAGGAAGAGGGGGAGGAAGAGGGGGAGGAAGAGGGGGAGGAAGAGGGGGAGGAAGAGGGGGAGGAAGAGGGGGAGGAAGAGGGGGAGGAAGAGGGGGAGGAAGAGGGGGAGGAAGAGGGGGAGGAAGAGGGGGAGGAAGAGGGGGAGGAAGAGGGGGAGGAAGAGGGGGAGGTAGAGGGGGAGGAAGAGGGGGAGGAAGAGGGGGAGGTGGAGGGGGAGGAATAGGGAGGTGGAGGGGTATGAATAGTGGAAGGGAGGGGGTGGTGGAGGAGAATGAAGAGGGGGAGGGAGAGGGTGGTGGAGCGGAATGAAGAGGGGGTGAGAGGGGGTGGTGGAGGGGAATGAAGAGGGGGAGGGAGGGGGTGGTGGAGGGGAAGGAAGAGGTGGAGGGAGGGGGAGGTGGAGGTGAATGAAAAGGGGAGGGAGGGGATGGTGGAGTGGAATGAAAAGGGGGTGGGAGGGGGTGGTGGAGTAAATGAAGTGGGGGAAGGAGGGGGTGGTGGAGAGTAAGGAAGAGGGGGAGGGAGGCGGAGGTGGAGGGTTATGAAAAGTGGAAGGGGGGAGGTGGTGGAGGAGAATGAAGGGGGGGAGGGAAGGGGTATTTGAGGGGAATGAAGAGGGGGAGGGACGAAGAGGGGGAGGAACGTGGAGGTGGAGGGGAATGAAGAGGGTGATGGAGGGGGAGGTGGATGGGAATGAAGAGGGGGAGGGAGGGGGAGTTGGAGGGGAACGAAAAGTGGTCGGGAGGGGGTCGTGGAGGAGAATGAAGAGGGGGAGGGAGAGGGAGGTGGTGGAGAATGAAGAGGGGGAGGGAGAGGGTGGTGGATGGGAATGAAGATGGGGAGGGAGGGATTGGTGGAGGGGAATGAAGAGGGGGAGTGTGTGGGAGGTGGAGGTGAATTAAGAGAGGGAGGGAGGGGGAGGTGGATGGGAATGAAGAGGGGAAGGCAGGGGGTGGTGGAGGAGAATGCAAAGGGGGAGGGAGGGGGTGGTGGAGGGCAAATAAGAGGGGATGGGAGGGGGTGGTAGAGGGAAATATAGTGGGGGAGGGAGGCGGAGGTGATGAAAAATGAAGGGGGGAGGGAGGGCGTGGAAGAGGGGAATGAAGAGGGGGAGGGAGGGGGTGGTGGAGGGGAATGAAGAGGGGGATGGATGGGGTGGTGGAGGGGAATGAAGAGGGGGAGGAAGGTGGAGTTGGAGTGGAATGTAGAGGGGAGGGAAGGGGTGGTGGAGCGGAATGAAGAGGGGGTGAGAGTGGGTGGTGGAGGGGAATGAAGAGGGGGAGGGAGGGGGTGGTTGAGGGGAAGGAAGAGGGGGTGGGAGGGGTGGTGGAGTAAATGAAGAGGGGGAAGGAGGGGGTGGTGGAGGGGAAGTAAGAGGGGGAGCGAGGGGGAGGTGGTGGGTTATGAAAGGTGGAAGGGAGGGGGTGGTGGAGGAGAATGAAGAGGGGGAGGGAGGGGGTGGTTGAGGGGAATGAAGAGGGGGAGGGACGAAGAGGGGGAGGGACGGTGAGGTGGAGGAGAATGAAGAGCGGAGGGAGGGGGAGGTGGATGGGAATGAAGAGGGGGAGGGAGGGGGAGGTGGATGGGAATGAAGATTGGGAGGGAGGGGGAGGTGGATGGGAATGAAGAGGGGAAGGCAGGGGGTGGTGGAGGAGAATGCAAAGGGGGAGGGAGGGGGTGGTGGAGGGCAAATAAGAGGGGATGGGAGGGGGTGGTAGAGGGAAATAAAGTGGTGGAGGGAGGCGGAGGTGGTGAAGAATGAAGGGGGGAGGGAGGGCGTGGAAGAGGAGAATGAAGAGGGGGAGGGAGGGGGTGGTGGAGGGGAATGAAGAGGGGGATGGATGGGGTGGTGGAGGGGAATGAAGAGGGGGAGGGAGGTGGAGTTGGAGTGGAATGTAGAGGGGAGGGAAGGGGTGGTGGAGCGGAATGAAGAGGGGAGGGAGGGGGTGGTGGATGGGAATGAAGAGGGGGAGGGAGGGTGTGGTGGAGGGGAATGAAGAGGGGGAGGGAGGGGGTGGCGGATGGGAATAAAGAGGGGGAGGGGGAGGTGGAGGGGAATGAAAAGTGTTCGGGAGGGGGTGGTGGAGGAGAATGAAGAGGGGGAGGGAGGTGGATGGGAATGAAGATGGGGAGCGAGGGACAGGTAGAGGGGAATGAAGAGGGGGAGGGAGGGTGTGGTGGTGGGGAATGAAGAGGTGGAGGGAGGGGGAGGCGGATGGGAATGAAGAGGGGGAGGGGGAGGTGGAGGGGAATGAAAAGTGGTCGGGAGGGTGTGGTGGAGGAGAATGAAGAGGGGGAGGAAGGGGGAGGTGGAGGAGAATGAAGAGGGGGAGGCAGAGGGTGGTGGATGGGAATGAAGTTGGGGAGGGAGGGGCAGGTAGAGGGGAATGAAGAGGGGGAGGGAGGGGGAGCTGGTTGGGAATGAAGAGGGGGAGGGAGGGGTTGGTGGAGTGGAATGAAGAGGGGGTGTGAGGGGGTGGTTGAGGGGAACACAGAGGGGGGGGACGAAGAGGGGGAGGGACGGGGAGGTGGAGGAGAATGAAGAGGGGAGGGAGGGGGAGGTGGATGGGAATGAAGGCGGGGAGGGAGGGGGAGGTGGAGGGGAATGAAGAGGGGGAGGGAGTGGGAGGTAGAGGGGAATGAAGAGGGGGAGGGAGTGGGAGGGAGTGGGGAATGAAGAGGGGGAGGGAGTGGGAGGGAGTGGGGAATAAAGAGGGGGAGGGAGGGGCAGGTGGATGGGAATGAAGAGGGGAAGGAAGGGGGTGGTGGAGGAGAATGAAGAGGGGGAGGGAGAGGATGGTGGAGGGCAATGAAGAGGGGATGGGAGGGGGTGGTAGAGGGGAATGAAGAGGGGGAGGGAGGCGGAGGTGGTGAAGAATGAAGGGGGGAGGGAGGGCTTGGAAGAGGGGAATAAGGAGGGGGAGGGAGGGGATGGTGGAGTGCAATGAAGAGGGGGAGGGATGGGGTGGTGGAGGGGAATGAAGAGGGGGAGGGAGGTGGATGTGGAGTGGAATGTAGAGGGGAGGGAGGGGGTGTTGGATGGGAATGAAGAGGGTGAGGGAGTGGTTGGTGGAGCGGAATGAAAAGGGCAAGGGAGGGGGAGGTGGATGGGAATGAAGAGGCGGAGGGAGGGGATGGTGGAGTGGAATGAAGAGGGGGTGAGAGGGGGTCGTGGAGGGGAATGAAGAGGGGAGGGAGGGGGAGGTGGATGGGAATGAAGAGGGGGAGGGAGGGGATGGTGGAGTGGAATGAAGAGGGGGTGAGAGAGGGTCGTGGAGGGGAATGAAGAGGGGGAGGGAGGGGGTGGTGGAGGGGAAGGAAGAGGGGGAGGGAGGGCGTGGTGGAGTAAATGAAGAGGGGGAAGGAGGGGGTGGTGGAGGGGAACAAGAGGGGGAGGGAGGCGGAGGTGGAGGGTTATGAAAAGTGGAAGGGAGGGGGTGTTGCAGGAGAATGAAGAGGGGGAGGGACGTAGAGGGGGAGGGACGGGCAGGTGGAGGAGAATGAAGAGGGGAGGGAGGGGGAGGTGGATGGGAATGAAGAGGGGGAGGGAGGGGGAGGTGGATGGGAATGAAGATGGGGAGGGAGGGGGAGGTGGAGGGGAATAAAGAGGGGGAGGGTGGGGGAGATGGATGGGAAAGAAGAGGGGGTTGGGGGTGGTGGATGGGAATGAAGAGGGGGAGTGAGGGACTGGTGGAGGGGAAAGAAGAGGGGGAGGGAGTGGGAGTGGGAGGTGAATTAAGAGGGGTAGGGAGGGGGAGGTGGATGGGAATGATGATGGGGAGGGAGGGGGAGGTGGAGGGGAATGAAAAGTGGTCGGGAGGGGGTGGTGGAGGAGAATGAAGAGGGGGAGGGAGGGGGAGGTGGAGGAGTATGAAGAGGGGGAGGGAGAGGGTGGTGGATGGGAATGAAGATGGGGAGTGAGGGATTGGTGGAGGAGAATGAAGAGGGGGAGGGAGTGGGAGGTGGAGGGGAATGAAGAGGGGGAGGGAGGGGGAGGTGGATGGGAATGAAGAGGGGAAGGCAGGGGGTGGTGGAGGAGAATGAAAAGGGGGAGGGAGGGGGTGGTGGAGGGGAATGAAGAGGGGGAGGGATGGGGTGGTGGAGGGGAATGAAGAGGGGAGGGATGTGGAGGTGGAGTGGAATGAAGAGGGGAGGGAGGGGGTGTTGGATGGGAATGAAGAGGGGGAGGGAGGGGATGGTGGAGTGGAATGAAGAGGGTGTGAGAGGGGCTGGTGGAGGGGAATGAAGAGGGGGAGGGAGGGGGTGGTGGAGGGGAAGGAAGAGGGGGAGGGAGGGGGAGGTGGAGGTGAATGAAAAGGGGAGGGAGGTGATGGTGGAGTGGAATGAAGAGGGGGTGGGAGGGGGTGGTGGAGTAAATGAAGAGGGGGAAGGAGGGTGTGGTGGAGTGGAATGAAGAGGGGGAGGGACGAAGAGGGGAGGGACGGGGAGGTGGAGGAGAATGAAGAGGGGAGGGAGGTGGAGGTGGATGGGAATGAAGAGGGGGAGGGAGGCGGAGGTGGATGGGAATGAAGAGGGGGAGGGAGGGGGAGGTGGTGGGGGAGGAAGAGGGGGAGGGAGGGGGAGGTGCAGGGGAATGAAAAGGGGGAGGGAGGGGGTGGTGGAGGGTTATGAAAAGTGGAAGGCAGGGGGTGTTGCAGGAGAATGAAGAGGGGGAGGGACGTAGAGGGGGAGGGACGGGGAGGTGGAGGAGAATGAAGAGGGGAGGGAGGGGGAGGTGGATGGGAATGAAGAGGGGGAGGGAGGGGGAGGTGGATGGGAATGAAGATGGGGAGGGAGGGGGAGGTGGATGGGAAAGAAGAGGGGGTTGGGGGTGGTGGATGGGAATGAAGAGGGGGAGTGAGGGACTGGTGGAGGGGAAAGAAGAGGGGGAGGGAGTGGGAGGGGGAGGTGAATTAAGAGGGGTAGGGAGGGGGAGGTGGATGGGAATGATGATGGGGAGGGAGGGGGAGGTGGAGGGGAATGAAAAGTGGTCGGGAGGGGGTCGTGGAGGAGAATGAAGAGGGGGAGGGAGGGGGAGGTGGAGGAGAATGAAGAGGGGGAGGGAGAGGGTGGTGGATGGGAATGAAGATGGGGAGTGAGGGATTGGTGGAGGAGAATGAAGAGGGGGAGGGAGTGGGAGGTGGAGGGGAATGAAGAGGGGAGGGAGGTGGAGGTGGATGGGAATGAAGAGGGGGAGGGAGGGGGAGGTGGATGGGAATGAAGAGGGGGAGGGAGGGGGAGGTGGTGGGGGAGGAAGAGGGGGAGGGAGGGGGAGGTGCAGGGGAATGAAGGGGGGGAGGGAGGGTGTGGTGGAGGGTTATGAAAAGTGGAAGGGAGGGGGTGTTGCAGGAGAATGAGAGGGGGAGGGACGTAGAGGGGGAGGGACGGGGAGGTGGAGGAGAATGAAGAGGGGAGGGAGGGGGAGGGGGAGGTGGATGGGAATGAAGAGGGGGAGGGATGGGGAGGTGGATGGGAATGAAGAAGGGGAGGGAGGGGGAGGTGGAGGGGAATAAAGAGGGGGAGGGTGGGGGAGGTGGATGGGAATGATGATGGGGAGGGAGGGGGAGGTGGAGGGGAATGAAGAGGGGGAGGGAGAGGGTGGTGGATGGGAATGAAGATGGGGAGGGAGGGATTGGTGGAGGAGAATGAAGAGGGGGAGGGAGTGGGAGGTGGAGGGGAATGAAGAGGGGGTGGCAGGGGGTGGTGGAGGAGAATGAAAAGGGGGAGGGAGGGCGTGGTGGAGGGGAATGAAGAGGGGGAGGGATGGGGTGGTGGAGGGGAATGAAGAGGGGGAGGGATGTGGAGGTGGAGTGGAATGAAGAGGGGAGGGAGGGGGTGTTGGATGGGAATGAAGGGGGGGAGGGAGGGGATGGTGGAGTGGAATGAAGAGGGGAGGGAGGGTGTGTTGGATGGGAATGAAGAGGGTGTGAGAGGGGCTGGTGGAGGGGAATGAAGAGGGGGAGGGAGGGGGTGGTGGAGGGGAAGGAAGAGGGGGAGGGAGGGGGAGGTGGAGGTGAATGAAAAGGGGAGGGAGGTGATGGTGGAGTGGAATGAAGAGGGGGTGGGAGGGGGTGGTGGAGTAAATGAAGAGGGGGAAGGAGGGTGTGGTGGAGTGGAATGAAGAGGGGGAGGGACGAAGAGGGGGAGGGACGGGGAGGTGGAGGAGAATGAAGAGGGGAGGGAGGTGGAGGTGGATGGGAATGAAGAGGGGGAGGGAGGGGGAGGTGGTGGGGGAGGAAGAGGGGGAGGGAGGGGGAGGTGCAGGGGAATGAAAAGGGGGAGGGAGGGGGTGGTGGAGGGGGTGGAAGAGGGGGTGGAAGAGGGGTTGGAAGAGGGGGTGGAAGAGGGGGTGGAAGAGGGGGTGGAAGAGGGGGTGGAAGAGGGGGTGGAAGAGGGGGAGGAAGAGGGGGAGGAAGAGGGGGAGGAAGAGGGGGAGGAAGAGGGGGAGGAAGAGGGGGAGGAAGAGGGGGAGGAAGAGGGGAGGGAGGTGGAGGTGGATGGGAATGAAGAGGGGGAGGGAGGGGGAGGTGGTGGGGGAGGAAGAGGGGGAGGGAGGGGGAGGTGCAGGGGAATGAAAAGGGGGAGGGAGGGGGAGGTGGAGGGGGAGGAAGAGGGGGAGGAAGAGGGGGAGGAAGAGGGGGAGGAAGAGGGGGAGGAAGAGGGGGAGGAAGAGGGGGAGGAAGAGGGTGAGGAAGAGGGTGAGGAAGAGGGGTAGGAAGAGGGGTAGGAAGAGGGGTAGGAAGAGGGGGAGGAAGAGGGGGAGGAAGAGGGGGAGGAAGAGGGGGAGGAAGAGGGGGAGGAAGAGGGGGAGGAAGAGGGGGAGGAAGAGGGGGAGGAAGAGGGGGAGGAAGAGGGGGAGGTGGAGGGGTATGAAAAGTGGAAGGGAGGGGGTGGTGGAGGAGAATGAAGAGTGGGAGGGAGTGGGTGGTGGAGCGGAATGAAGAGGGGGAGGGAGGGGGTGGTGGAGGGGAATGAAGGGTGGGAGGGAGGGGGTGGTGGAGGGGAAGGATAAGGGGGAGGGAGGGGGAGGTGGAGGTGAATGAAAAGGGGAGGGAGGGGATGGTGGAGTGGAATGAAGAGGGGGTGGGAGGGGGTGGTGGAGTAAATGAAGTGGGGGAAGGAGGGGGTGGTGGAGAGGAAGGAAGAGGGGGAGGGAGGCGGAGGTGGAGGGTTATGCAAAGTGGAAGGGGGGAGGTGGTGGAGGTGAATGAAGCAGGGGAGGGAAGGGGTATTTGAGGGGAATGAAGAGGGGGAGGGACATGGAGGTGGTGGGGAATGAAGAGGGGGATGGAGGGGGAGGTGGATGGGAATGAAGAGGGGGAGGGTGTAGGAAGTGGAGGTGAATGAAGAGGGGGAGGGAGGGGGATGTGGATGGGAATGAAGAGGGGAAGGCAGGGGGTGGTGGAGGAGAATGCAAAGGGGGAGGGAGGGGGTGGTGGAGGAGAATGAAGAGGGGGAGGGAGAGGGAGGTGGAGGAGAATAAAGAGGGGGAGGGAGAGGGTGGTGGATGGGAATGAAGATGGGGAGGGAGGGATTGGTGGAGGGGAATGAAGAGGGGGAGGGTGTGGGAGGTGGAGGTGAATGAAGAGGGGGAGGGAGGGGGAGGTGGAGGAGAATGAAGAGGGGGAGGGAGGGGGTGGTGGATGGGAATGAAGATGAGGAGGGAGGGATTGGTGGAGGGGAATGAAGAGGGGGAGGGTGTGGGAGGTGGAGGTGAATGAAGAGGGGGAGGGAGGGGGTGGTGGAGGAGAATGCAAAGGGGGAGGGAGGGGGTGGTGGAGGGCAAATAAGAGGGGATGGGAGGGGGTGGTAGAGGGAAATAAAGTGGGGGAGGGAGGGGGAGGTGGTGAAGAATGAAGGGGGGAGGGAGGGCGTGGAAGAGGGGAATGAAGAGGGGGAGGGAGGGGGTGGTGGAGGGGAATGAAGAGGGGGATGGATGGGGTGGTGGAGGGGAATGAAGAGGGGGAGGGAGGTGGAGTTGGAGTGGAATGTAGAGGGGAGGGAAGGGGTGGTGGAGCGGAATGAAAAGGGTGAGGGAGGGGGAGGTGGATGGGAATGAAGAGGGGGAGGGAGGGGATGGTGGAGTGGAATGAAGAGGGGGTGAGAGTGGGTGGTGGAGGGGAATGAAGAGGGGGAGGGAGGGGGTGGTTGAGGGGAAGGAAGAGGGGGTGGGAGGGGTGGTGGAGTAAATGAAGAGGGGGAAGGAGGGGGTGGTGGAGGGGAAGTAAGAGGGGGAGCGAGGGGGAGGTGGTGGGTTATGAAAGGTGGAAGGGAGGGGGTGGTGGAGGAGAATGAAGAGGGGGAGGGAGGGGGTGGTTGAGGGGAATGAAGAGGGGGAGGGACGAAGAGGGGGAGGGAGGGGCAGGTGGAGGGGAATGAAGAGGGGAGGGAGGGGGTTGTGGAGGGGAATGAAGATGGGGAGGGAGGGGCTGGTAGAGGGGAAGGGAATGGGAGGTGGATGGGAATGAAGAGGGGGAGGGAGGTGTTCGTGGAGGGGAATGAAGAGCGGGAGGGAGGTGGTGATGCAGGGGAATGAAGATGGGGAGGGAGGGGGAGGTGGATGGGAATGAAGAGGGGGAGGGAGGTGTTGGTGGAGGGGAATGAAGTGGGGGTGGGAGTGGCAGGTGGAAGGGAAAGAAGAGGGGGAGGGGGAGGTGGATGGGAATTATAATGGGGAGGGAGGGGGAGGTGGAGTGGAATGAAAAGGGGTAGGGAGGGGGTGGTGCAGAAGAATGAAGAGGGGGAGGTAGGGGTGGTTGAGGGGAATGAAGAGGGGGAGGGAGGGGGAGGTGGAGGAGAATGAAGAGGGGGAGGGAGGGGGAGGTGGAGGAGAATGACGAGGGGGAGGGAGGGGTTTTTGGAGGGCAATGAAGAGGGGGTGGTAGGGGTTGGTAGAGGGGAATGAGGAGGGGGAGGGAGGCGGAGGTGGTGTAGAAAAGGGGGGACGGAGGGCGTGGAAGAGGGGAATGAAGAGGGGGAGGGAGGCGGTGGTGGATGGGAATGAAGAGATGGAGGGTGGGGGAGGTGGATGGGAATGAAAAGGGGAGGGAGGGAGTGTTGGAGGGGAATGATGAGGGGGAGGGAGGGGGAGGGGAATGAAGAGTTGTAGGGAGGGGGTGATGGATGGGAATGAATATGGGGAGGGAGGGGGTAGTTGAGGGGAATGTATATGGGGAGGGAAGGGGTGGTGGAGGAAAATGAACAGGGGGAGGAAGGGGGTAGTTGAGGGGAATGAAAAGGGGGAGGGAGGTGGAGGTGGAGGAGAATGAAGAGGGGGAGGGAGGGGGAGGTGGAGGGGAATGAAGAGGGGGAGGGAGGTGGTGGTGGAGGGTAATGAGAGGGGGAGGGAGGGGGAGGTGGATGGGAATAAAGACGGGGAGGGAGGGGGAGGTGGATGGGAATAAAGACGGGGAGGGAGGGGGAGGTGGATGGGAATGAATAGGGGGAGGGAGTGGGAGTTGGATGGGAATGAAGAGGGGGAGGGTCGGGGAGGTGGATAGGAATGAAGAGGGGGAGGGAGGGGGTGTTGGAGGGGAATGAAGAGGGGGAGTGAGGGGGAGGTGGATGGGAATGAAGAGGGGGAGGGAGGGGGTGGTGGATGGGAATGAAGAGGGGGAGGGAGGGGTTGGTGGAGGGGAATGAAGAAGGGAGGGAGGGGGAGGGACGGGGTGGTACGTGGGAATATAGAGGGGGAGGGAGGGGGAGGTGGAGGGTGGGGGTGGTGGAGGCGAATGATGAGGGGGAGGGAAGGGTTGTTGAGGGGAAAGTAGAGGGGGAGGGAGGGGGAGGGGGAGGGGAATGAAGAGGGGTAGGGACGAGGAGATGGAGGGGAATGAACAGGGGGAGGGAGGGGTGGTGGAGGAGAATGAAGAGGGGAAGGGAGGGGGTGGTTGAGGGGAATGAAGAGGGGAGGGAGGGGGATGTGGAGGAGAATCAAGAGGGGGCGGGAGGGGGTGGTGGAGAATGAACAGGGGGTGGTTGGGGGTAGTTGAGGGGAGTGAAGAGGGGGAGGGAGGGGGTTGTGGAGTGCAATGAAGAGGGGGAGGGAGGTGTTGGTGGAGGGGAATGAAGAGGGCGGTGAGGGACGGGGTGGTATGTGGGAATGAAAAGGGGGAGGGATGGGGAGGTGGAGGGTGCGGGTGGTGGAGGGCAATGATGAGGGGGAGGGAGGGGGAGGTGGATGGGAATGAAGAGGGGCATGGAGGGGTGGTTGCGGGGAAAGTAGAGGGGGAGCAAGGGGGAGAGAGAGGGGAATGAAGAGGGGGAGGGAGGGGGAGAAGGATGGGAATGAAGATGGGGAGTGAGGGGGAGGTGGAGGGAATGAACAGGGGAAGGGAGGGGGTGGTGGAGGAGAATGAACATGGGGAGGGAGGGGGAGGTGGAGGAGAATGAAGAGTGGGAGGGAGGGGGAGGTGAATGGGAATGAAGAGGGGGAGGGAGGGGGTGGTGGATGGGAATGAAGAGGGGGAGGGAGGAGGAGGTGGAGGGGAATGAAGAGGGGGAGGGAGGAGGAGGAGGAGGGGAATGAAGAGGGGGAGGGAGGGGTTGGTGGAGGCGAATGAAGAGGGGGAGGAAGGGTGTGGTGGATGGGAATGAAGAGGGGGAGGGAGGAGGAGGTGGAGGGGAATGAAGAGGGGGAGGGAGGAGGAGGAGGAGGGGAATGAAGAGGGGGAGGGAGGGTGTGGTGGATGGGAATGAAGAGGGGGAGGAAGGGTGTGGTGGATGGGAATGAGGAGGGGGAGGGAGGAGGAGGTGGATTTGAATGAAGAGGGGGAGGGAGGGGATGGTGGAGTGGTATGAAGAGGGGGTGGGTGGGGGTGGTGGAGGTGAATGAAGAGGGGGAGGGAGGGGATGGTGGAGGGGAATGAAGAGGGGAGGGAGGGGGAGATGGATGGGACTGAAGATGGCGAGGGAGGGGGAGGTAGAGGGGAATGAAGAGGGGGAGCGAGGGGGAGGGAGGGGTGGATGGGAATGAAGTGTGGGAGGGAAGGGTTGGTGGAGGGGAATGAAGAGGGGGAGGGAGGGGTGGTGGAGGGGAATTAAGATGGGGAGGGAGGGGGTGGTGGATGGGAATTAAGATGGGGAGGGATGGGTTGGTGGAGGGGAATGAAGAGGGGGAGGGAGGGGTGGTGGAGGGGAATTAAGATGGGGAGGGAGGGGGTGGTGGATGGGAGTGAAGATGGGGAGGGATGGGTTGGTGGATGGGAATGAAGAAGTGGAGGGAGGGGGAGGTGGATGGGAATTTAGAGGGGGAGGGAGGGGGAGGTGGATGGGAATGAAGATGGAGAAAGAGGGGGAGGTGGATGGGAATGGGATAGGGGGAGGGAGGGGAGTTGGATGGGAATGAAGAGGGGGATGGAGGGGGTGGTGGAGGGGAATGAAGAGGGGGATGGAGGGGGTGGTTGAGGGGAATGAAGAGGGGGAGGGAGGGGGAGGTGGATGGGAAGGAAGAGGGGGAGGGAGGGGGAGGTGGATGGGCATGAAGAGGGGGAGGGAGGGGTGGTGGAGGGGAATGAAGAGGGGGAGGGAGGGGGTGGTGGATGGGAATGAAGAGGGGGAGGGAGGGGGTGGTGGATGGGAATGAAGAGGGGGAGGGAGGGTATTGTGGATGGGAATGAAGAGGGGGAGGGAGGGGGTTGTGGATTGGAATGAAGAGGGGGAGGGGAATGAAGACGGGGAGGGATGGGGTGGTATGTGGGAATGAAGAGGGGGAGGGAGGGGCACTTGGAGGTTTGGGGTGGTGGAGGGGAATGATGAGGGGGAGGGGAATGGTGTCGGGAGGGGTGATGGATGGGAATGAATATGGGGAGGGAGGGGGTAGTTGAGGGGAATGAATATGGGGAGGGAAGGGGTGGTGGAGGAGAATGAACAGTGGGAGGGAGGGGGTAGTTGAGGGGAATGAACAGGGGGAGGTAGGGGGAGGTGGAGCGCAATGAAGAGGGGGAGGGAGGGGATGGTGGAGGGGAATGAAGAGGGGAGGGAGGGGGAGATGGATGGGACTGAAGATGGCGAGGGAGGGGGAGGTAGAGGGGAATGAAGAGGGGGAGCGAGGGGGAGGGAGGGGTGGATGGGAATGAAGTGTGGGAGGGAGGGGTTGGTGGAGGGGAATGAAGAGGGGGAGGGAGGGGTGGTGGAGGGGAATTAAGATGGGGAGGGAGGGGGTGGTGGATGAGAATTAAGATGGGGAGGGATGGGTTGGTGGAGGGGAATGAAGAGGGGGAGGGAGGGGTGGTGGAGGGGAATTAAGATGGGGAGGGAGGGGGTGGTGGATGGGAGTGAAGATGGGGAGGGATGGGTTGGTGGATGGGAATGAAGAAGTGGAGGGAGGGGGAGGTGGATGGGAATTTAGAGGGGGAGGGAGGGGGAGGTGGATGGGAATGAAGATGGGGAAAGAGGGGGAGGTGGATGGGAATTTGATAGGGGGAGGGAGGGGAGTTGGATGGGAATGAAGAGGGGGATGGAGGGGGTGGTGGAGGGGAATGAAGAGGGGGATGGAGGGGGTGGTGGAGGGGAATGAAGAGGGGGAGGGAGGGGGAGGTGGATGGGAATGAAGAGGGGGAGGGAGGGGGAGGTGGATGGGCATGAAGAGGGGGAGGGAGGGGTGGTGGAGGGGAATGAAGAGGGGGAGGGAGGGGGTGGTGGATGGGAATGAAGAGGGGGAGGGAGGGGGTGGTGGATGGGAATGAAGAGGGGGAGGGAGGGTATTGTGGATGGGAATGAAGAGGGGGAGGGAGGGGGTTGTGGATTGGAATGAAGAGGGGGAGGGGAATGAAGACGGGGAGGGATGGGGTGGTATGTGGGAATGAAGAGGGGGAGGGAGGGGCAGTTGGAGGTTTGGGGTGGTGGAGGGGAATGATGAGGGGGAGGGGGAGGGGAATGGTGTCGGGAGGGGTGATGGATGGGAATGAATATGGGGAGGGAGGGGGTAGTTGAGGGGAATGAATATGGGGAGGGAAGGGGTGGTGGAGGAGAATGAACAGTGGGAGGGAGGGGGTAGTTGAGGGGAATGAACAGGGGGAGGTAGGGGGAGGTGGAGCGCAATGAAGAGGGGGTGGTAGGGGTTGGTCGAGGGGAATGAGGAGGGGGAGGGAGGCGGAGGTGGTGTAGAAAAGGGGGGACGGAGGGCGTGGAAGAGGGGAATGAAGAGGGGGAGGGAGGCGGTGGTGGATGGGAATGAAGAGGGGGAGGGTGGGGGAGGTGGATGGGAATAAAAAGGGGGAGGGAGGGAGTGTTGGAGGGGAATGATGAGGGGGAGGGAGGGGGAGGGGGAGGGGAATGAAGAGTTGTAGGGAGGGGGTGATGGATGGGAATGAATATGGGGAGGGAGGGGGTAGTTGAGGGGAATGAATATGGGAAGGGAAGGGGTGGTGGAGGAGAATGAACAGGGGGAGGGAGGGGGTAGTTGAGGGGAATGAAAAGGGGGAGGGAGGGGAAGGTGGAGGAGAATGAAGAGGGGGAGGGAGGGGGATTTGGATGGGAATGAAGAGGGGGAGGGAGGGATTGGTGGAGGGGAATGAAGAGGGGGAGGGAAGGGTGGAGGAGGGGAATGAAGAGGGGGAGGGAGAGGGAGGTGGAGGGGAATGAAGAGGGGGAGGGAGGTGGTGGTGGAGGGTAATGAGAGGGGGAGGGAGGGGGAGGTGGATGGGAATAAAGACGGGGAGGGAGGGGGAGGTGGATGGGAATGAATAGGGGGAGGGAGTGGGAGGTGGATAGGAATGAAGAGGGGGAGGGAGGGGGTGTTGGAGGGGAATGAAGAGGGGGAGTGAGGGGGAGGTGGATGGGAATGAAGAAGGGGAGGGAGGGGGTGGTGGATGGGAATGAAGAGGGGGAGGGAGGGGGTTGTTGAGTGGAATGAAGAGGGGAGGGAGGGGTTGGTGGAGGGGAATGAAGAAGGGAGGGAGGGGGAGGGGGAGGGACGGGGTGGTACGTGGGAATATAGAGGGGGAGGGAGGGGGAGGGGGAGGGTGGGGGTGGTGGAGGCGAATGATGAGGGGGAGGGAAGGGTTGTTGAGGGGAAAGTAGAGGGGGAGGGAGGGGGAGGGGGAGGGGAATGAAGAGGGGTAGGGACGAAGAGATGGAGGGGAATGAACAGGGGGAGGGAGGGGTGGTGGAGGAGAATGAAGAGGGGAAGGGAGGCGGTGGTTGAGGGGAATGAAGAGGGGAGGGAGGGGGATGTGGAGGAGAATGAACAGGGGGTGGTTGGGGGTAGTTGAGGGGAATGAAGAGGGGGAGGGAGGGGGTTGTGGAGTGCAATGAAGAGGGGGAGGGAGGTGTTGGTGGAGGGGAATGAAGAGGGCGGTGAGGGACGGGGTGGTATGTGGGAATGAAAAGGGGGAGGGATGGGGAGGTGGAGGGTGCGGGTGGTGGAGGGGAATGATGAGGGGGAGGGAGGGGGAGGTGGATGGGAATGAAGAGGGGCATGGAGGGGTGGTTGCGGGGAAAGTAGAGGGGGAGCAAGGGGAGAGAGAGGGGAATGAAGAGGGGGAGGAAGGGGGAGAAGGATGGGAATGAAGATGGGGAGTGAGGGGGAGGTGGAGGGGAATGAACAGGGGGAGGGAGGGGGTGGTGGAGGAGAATGAACATGGGGAGGGAGGGGGAGGTGGAGGAGAATGAAGAGTGGGAGGGAGGGGGAGGTGAATGGGAATGAAGAGGGGGAGGGAGGGGGTGGTGGATGGGAATGAAGAGGGGGAGGGAGGAGGAGGAGGAGGGGAATGAAGAGGGGGAGGGAGGGGTTGGTGGAGGGGAATGAAGAGGGGGAGGAAGGGTGTGGTGGATGGGAATGAAGAGGGGGAGGGAGGAGGAGGTGGAGGGGAATGAAGAGGGGAGGGAGGATGTGGTGGATGGGAATGAAGAGGGGGAGGAAGGGTGTGGTGGATGGGAATGAGGAGGGGGAGGGAGGAGGAGGTGGATTTGAATGAAGAGGGGGAGGGAGGGGATGGTGGAGTGGTATGAAGAGGGGGTGGGTGGGGGAGGTGGAGGTGAATGAAGAGGGGGAGGGAGGGGATGGTGGAGGGGAATGAAGAGGGGAGGGAGGGGAAATGGATGGGACTGAAGATGGGGAGGAATGGGTTGGTGGAGGGGAATGAAGAGGGGGAGGGAGGGGGAGGTGGATGGGAATGAATAGGGGGAGGGAGGGGGTGGTGGATGGGAATGAAGAGGGGGAGGGAGGGGGTGGTGGATGGGAATGAAGAGGGGGAGGGAGGGGGAGGTGGAGGGGAGTGAAGAGCGGGAGGGAGGGGGTGGAGGGGAGTGAAGAGGGGGAGGGAGGGGGAGGTGGATGGGCATGAAGAGGGGGAGGGAGGGGGAGGTGGAGGGGAATGAAGAAGTGGAGGGAGGGGGAGGTGGATGGGAATGAAGAGGGGGAGGGAGGGGGAGGTGGATGGGAATGAAGAGGGGGATGGAGGGGGTGGTGGATGGGAATGAAGAGGGGGATGGAGGGGGTGTTGGAGGGGAATGAAGAGGGGGAGGGAGGGGAGTTGGATGGGAATGAAGAGGCGGATGGAGGGGGTGGTGGAGGGGAATGAAGAGGGGGAGGGAGGGGAGTTGGATGGGAATGAAGAGGGGGATGGAGGGGGTGGTGGAGGGGAATGAAGAGGGGGATGGAGGGGGTGGTGGAGGGGAATGAAGAGGGGGATGGAGGGGGTGGTGGAGGGGAATGAAGAGGGGGATGGAGGGGATGGTGGAGGGGAATGAAGATGGGGAGGGAGGGGGAGGTGGATGGGAATGAAGAGGCGGAGGGAGTGGGAGGTGGATGGGCATGAAGAGGGGGCGGGAGGGGGAGGTGAATGGGAATGAAGAGGGGGAGGGAGGGGTGGTGGATGGGAATGAAGAGGGGGCGGGAGGGGGAGGTGAATGGGAATGAAGAGGGGGAGGGAGGGGTGGTGGATGGGAATGAAGAGGGGAAGGGAGGGGTTGGTGGAGGGGAATGAAGAGGGGGAGGGACGGGGTGGTATGTGGGAATATAGAGGAGGAGGGAGGTGGAGGGGAATGAAGAGGGGAAGGGTGGGGGTGGTGGAGGCGAATGATGAGGGGGAGGGGGGGTTGTTGAGGGGAAAGTAGAGGGGGAGGAAGGGGGAGGGGGAGGGAGGGGAGGATGGAGGGGAATGAAGAGGGGGAGGGAGGTGGTGGTGGAGGGTAATGAGAGGGGGAGGGAGGGGGAGGTGGATGGGAATGAAGACGGGGAGGGAGGGGGTGTTGGAGGGGAATGAAGAGGGGGAGTGAGGGGGAGGTGGATGGGAATGAAGAGGGGGAGGGACTGGGTTGTGGATTGGAATGAAGAGGGGGATGGAGGGGGTTGTTGAGGGGAAAGTAGAGGGGGAGGGAGGGGGAGGGGGAGGGAGGGGAGGATGGAGGGGAATGAACAGGGGGAGGGAGGGGTGGTGGAGGAGAATGAAGAGGGGGAGTGAGGGGGAGGTGAATGGGAATGAAGAGGGGGAGGGAGGGGGTGTTGGAGGGGAATGAAGAGGGGGAGTGAGGGGGAGGTGGATGGGAATGAAGAGGGGGAGGGAGGGGCTGGTGGATGGGAATGAAGAGGGGGATGGAGGGGGTTGTTGAGGGGAAAGTGGAGGGAGAGGGAGGGGGAGGGGGAGGGAGGGGAGGATGGAGGGGAATGAACAGGGGGAGGGAGGGGTGGTGGAGGAGAATGAAGAGTGGAAGGGAGGGGGTGGTTGAGGGGAATGAAGAGGGGGAGGGTGGAGGAAGTGGAGGGGAATGAAGAGGGGGGAGGTGGAGGAGATTGAAGAGGGGAGGGAGGGTGTGGTGGAGGGGAATGAAGAGGGGGAGGGAGGGGGTGGTGGAGGAGAATGAAGAGGGGATGGAGGGGTGGTGGAGGGGAATGAAGTAGGGAGGGAAAGGTTGGTGGAGGGAAAAGAAGAGGGGGAGCGGAATGAAGACGGGGAGGGATGGGGTGTATGTGGGAATGAAGAGGGGGAGGGAGGGGGTGGTGGAGGGGAATGAAGAGGCGGAGGGAGGGGAGTTGGATGGGAATGAAGAGGGGGATGGAGGGGGTGGTGGAGGGGAATGAAGAGGGGGAGGGAGGGGAGTTGGATGGGAATGAAGAGGGGGATGGAGGGGGTGGTGGAGGGGAATGAAGAGGGGGATGGAGGGGGTGGTGGAGGGGAATGAAGAGGGGGATGGAGGGGGTGGTGGAGGGGAATGAAGAGGGGGATGGAGGGGGTGGTGGAGGGGAATGAAGAGGGGGAGGGAGGGGGAGGTGGATGGGAATGAAGAGGCGGAGGGAGGGGGAGGTGGATGGGCATGAAGAGGGGGCGGGAGGGGGAGGTGAATGGGAATGAAGAGGGGGAGGGAGGGGTGGTGGATGGGAATGAAGAGGGGGCGGGAGGGGGAGGTGAATGGGAATGAAGAGGGGGAGGGAGGGGTGGTGGATGGGAATGAAGAGGGGAAGGGAGGGGTTGGTGGAGGGGAATGAAGAGGGGGAGGGACGGGGTGGTATGTGGGAATATAGAGGAGGAGGGAGGTGGAGGGGAATGAAGAGGGGGAGGGAGGGGTTGTTGAGGGGAAAGTAGAGGGGGAGGAAGGGGGAGGGGGAGGGGGAGGGAGGGGAGGATGGAGGGGAATGAAGAGGGGGAGGGAGGTGGTGGTGGAGGGTAATGAGAGGGGGAGGGAGGGGGAGGTGGATGGGAATGAAGACGGGGAGGGAGGGGGTGTTGGAGGGGAATGAAGAGGGGGAGTGAGGGGGAGGTGGATGGGAATGAAGAGGGGGAGGGACTGGGTTGTGGATTGGAATGAAGAGGAGGTGGTGGAGAAAATGAAGTGGGGGAAGGAGGGGGTGGTGGAGAGGAAGGAAGAGGGGGATTGAGGGGGAGGTGGAGGTGAATGAAAAGGGGAGGGAGGTGATGGTGGAGTGGAATGAAGAGGGGGTGGGAGGGGGTGGTGGAGTAAATGAAGAGGGGGAAGGAGGGGGTAGTGGAGGGGAAGGAAGGGGGGAGGGTGGGGGTGGTTGAGGGGAACAAAGGGGGAGGGACGAAGAGGGGGAGGGACGGGGAGGTGGATGGGAATGAAGAGGGGGAGGGATGGGGTGGTGGAGGGGAATGAAGAGGGGGAGGGAGGTGGATGTGGAGTGGAATGTGGAGGGGAGGGAGGGGGCGTTGGATGGGAATGAAGAGGGTGAGGGAGTGGTTGGTGGAGCGGAATGAAAAGGGGGAGGGAGGGGGAGGTGGATGGGAATGAAGAGGCGGAGGGAGGGGATGGTGGAGTGGAATGAAGAGGGGGTGAGAGGGGGTGGTAGAGGGGAATGAAGAGGGGGAGGGAGGGGGTGGTGGAGGGGAAGGAAGAGGGGGAGGGAGGGCGTGGTGGAGGGGACGGAAGAGGGGGAGGGAGGGCGTGGTGCAGTAAATGAAGAGGGGGAAGGAGGGGGTGGTGGAGGGGAACAAGAGGGGGAGGGAGGCGGAGGTGGAGGGTTATGAAAAGTGGAAGGGAGGGGGTGTTGCAGGAGAATGAAGAGGGGGAGGGACGTAGAGGGGGAGGGACGGGGAGGTGGAGGAGAATGAAGAGGGGAGGGACGGGGAGGTGGAGGAGAATGAAGAGGGGAGGGAGGGGGAGGTGGATGGGAATGAAGAGGGGGAGGGAGGGGGAGGTTGATGGGAATGAAGATGGGGAGGGAGGAGGAGGTGGATGGGAATGAAGATGGGGAGGGAGGGGGAGGTGGATGGGAATGAAGAGGGGAGGGAGGGGAGGTGGATGGGAATGAAGATGGGGAGGGAGGGGGAGGTGGAGGAGAATGAAGAGGGGGAGGGAGGGGGTGGTTGAGGTGAATGAAGAGGGGGAGGGACGAAGAGGGGGAGGGACGGTGAGGTGGAGGAGAATGAAGAGCGGAGGGAAGGGGAGGTGGATGGGAATGAAGAGGGGGAGGGAGGGGGAGGTGGATGGGAATGAAGATTGGGAGGGAGGGGCAGGTGGAGGGGAATGAAGAGGGGGAGGGAGGGGGTGGTGGATGGGAATGAAGAGGGGGAGGGAGGGTGTGGTGGAGGGGAATGAAGAGGGGGAGGGAGGGGGTGGCAGATGGGAATAAAGAGGGGGAGGGGGTGGTGGAGGGGAATGAAAAGTGGTCGGGATGGGGTGGTGGAGGAGAATGAAGAGGGGGAGGAAGGTGGATGGGAATGAAGATGGGGAGCGAGGGACAGGTAGAGGGGAATGAAGAGGGGGAGGGAGGGTGTGGTGGAGGGGAATGAAGAGGGGGAGGGAGGGGGAGGCGGATGGGAATGAAGAGGGGGAGGGGGAGGTGGAGGGGAATGAAAAGTGGTCGGGAGGGGGTGGTGAAGGAGAATGAAGAGGAGGAGGAAGGGGGAGGTGGAGGAGAATGAAGAGGGGGAGGCAGAGGGCGGTGGATGGGAATGAAGTTGGGGAGGGAGGGCAGGTAGAGGGGAATGAAGAGGGGGAGGGAGGGGGAGGTGGATGGGAATGAAGAGGGAAAGGCAGGGGGTGGTGGAGGAGAATGAAAAGGGGGAGGGAGGGGGTGGTGGAGGGCAATGAAGAGGGGATGGGAGGGCATGGTGGAGGGGACTGAAGTGGGGGAGGGAGGCGGAGGTGGTGAAGAATGAAGAGGGGAGGGAGGGCGTGGAAGAGGGGAATGAAGAGGGGGAGGGAAGGGGTGGTGGAGGGGAATGAAGAGGGGGAGGATGGGGTGGTGGAGGGGAATGAAGAGGGGGAGGGATGTGGAGGTGGAGTGGAATGAAGAGGGGAGGAGGGGGTGTTGGATGGGAATGAAGAGGGGGAGGGAGGGGGAGGTGGAGGGGAAGGAAGAGGGGGAGGGAGGGGGTGGTGGAGGGAAGAAGAGAGGGGAGGGAGGGGAGGTGGAGGTAAATGAAAAGGGGAGGGAGGTGATGGTGGAGTGGAATGAAGAGGGGGTGGGAGGGGGTGGTGGAGTAAATGAAGAGGGGGAAGGAGGGGTGGTGGAGGGGAATGAAGAGGAGGAGGGTGGGGAGGTGGATGGGAAAGAAGAGGGGGTTGGGGGTGGTGGTTGGGAATGAAGAGGGGGAGTGAGGGACTGGTGGAGGGGAAAGAAGAGGGGGAGGGAGTGGGAGGGGGAGGTGAATTAAGAGGGTAGGGAGGGGGCGGTGGATGGGAATGATGAATGATGATTGGGAGGGAGGGGGAGGTGGAGGGGAATGAAAAGTGGTCGGGAGGGGGTGGTGGAGGAGAATGAAGAGGGGGAGGGAGAGGGTGGTGGATGGGAATGAAGATGGGGAGGGAGGGATTGGTGGAGGAGAATGAAGAGGGGGAGGGAGTGGGAGGTGGAGGGCAATGAAGAGGGGATGGGAGGGCATGGTGGAGGGGACTGAAGTGGGGGAGGGAGGCGGAGGTGGTGAAGAATGAAGAGGGGAGGGAGGGCGTGGAAGAGGGGAATGAAGAGGGGGAGGGAAGGGGTGGTGGAGGGGAATGAAGAGGGGGAGGGATGGGGTGGTGGAGGGGAATGAAGAGGGGGAGGGATGTGGAGGTGGAGTGGAATGAAGAGGGGAGGCAGGGGGTGTTGGATGGAATGAAGAGGGGGAGGAAGGGGGAGGTGGAGGGGAAGGAAGAGGGGGAGGGAGGGGGTGGTGGAGGGGAAGGAAGAGGGGGAGGGAGGGGGAAGTGGAGGTGAATGAAAAGGGGAGGGAGGTGATGGTGGAGTGGAATGAAGAGGGGGTGGGAGGGGGTGGTGGAGTAAATGAAGAGGGGGAAGGAGGGGGTGGTGGAGGGGAATGAAGAGGGGGAGGGACGAAGAGGGGGAGGGATGGGCAGGTGGAGGAGAATGAAGAGGGGAGGGAGGGGGAGGTGGATGGGAATGAAGACGGGGAGGGAGGGGGAGCTGGATGGGAATGAAGAGGGGGAGGGAAGGGGAGGAAGAGGGGGAGGCAGGGGGAGGTGGAGGGGAATGAAAAGGGGGAGGGAGGGGGTGGTGGAGGGGGTGGTGGAGGGGGAGGAAGAGGGGGAGGAAGAGGGGGAGGAGGAGGGGGAGTAAGAGGGGGAGGAAGAGGGGGAGGAAGAGGGGGAGGAAGAGGGGGAGGAAGAGGTGGAGGAAGAGGGGGAGGAAGAGGGGGAGGAAGAGGGGGAGGAAGAGGGGGAGGAAGAGGGGGAGGAAGAGGGGGAGGAAGAGGGGGAGGAAGAGGGGGAGGAAGAGGGGGAGGAAGAGGGGGAGGAAGAGGAGGAGAAAGAGGAGGAGAAAGAGGAGGAGAAAGAGGAGGAGAAAGAGGGGGAGGAAGAGGGGGAGGAAGAGGGGGAGGAAGAGGGGGAGGAAGAGGGGGAGGAAGAGGGGGAGGAAGAGGGGGAGGAAGAGGGGGAGGAAGAGGGGGAGGAAGAGGGGGAGGAAGAGGGGGAGGGAGGGGTGGTGGAGGGGTGTGAAAAGTGGAAGGGAGGGGGTGGTGGAGAAGAATGATGAGGGGGAGGGAGTGGGTGGTGGAGCGGAATGAAGAGGGGGTGAGAGGGGGTGGTGGAGGGGAAAGAAGAGGGAGAGGGAGGGGGTGGTGGAGGGGAAGGAAGGGGGGAGGGAGGGGGAGGTGGATGAAAAGGGGAGGGAGGGGATGGTGGAGTGGAATGAAGAGGGGGTGGGAGGGGGTGGTGGAGTAAATGAAGTGGGGGAAGGACGGGGTGGTGGAGGGGAATGAAGAGGGGGATGGATGGGGTGGTGGAGGGGAATGAAGTGGGGGAGGGAGGCGGAGGTGGTGAAGAATGAAGAGGGGAGGGAGGGCGTGGAAGAGGGGAATGAAGAGGGGGAGGGAAGGGGTGGTGGAGGGGAATGAAGAGGGGGAGGGATGGGGTGGTGGAGGGGAATGAAGAGGGGGAGGGATGTGGAGGTGGAGTGGAATGAAGAGGGGAGGGAGGGGGTGTTGGATGGGAATGAAGAGGGGGAGGGAGGGGGAGGTGGAGGGGAAGGAAGAGGGGGAGGGAGGGGGTGGTGGAGGGGAAGGAAGAGAGGGATGGATGGGGTGGTGGAGGGGAATGAAGAGGGGGAGGGAGGTGGAGTTGGAGTGGAATGTAGAGGGGAGGGAAGGGGTGGTGGAGCGGAATGAAGAGGGGGTGAGAGTGGGTGGTGGAGGGGAATGAAGAGGGGGAGGGAGGGGGTGGTTGAGGGGAAGGAAGAGGGGGTGGGAGGGGTGGTGGAGTAAATGAAGAGGGGGAAGGAGGGGGTGGTGGAGGGGTAGTAAGAGGGGGAGCGAGGGGGAGGTGGTGGGTTATGAAAGGTGGAAGGGAGGGGGTGGTGGAGGAGAATGAAGAGGGGAGGGAGGGGGTGGTTGAGGGGAATGAAGAGGGGGAGGGACGAAGAGGGGGAGGGACGGTGAGGTGGAGGAGAATGAAGAGCGGAGGGAGGGGGAGGTGGATGGGAATGAAGAGGGGGAGGGAGGGGGAGGTGGATGGGAATGATGATTGGGAGGGAGGGGCAGGTGGAGGGGAATGAAGAGGGGGGTGGAGGGGGAGGTGGATGGGAATGAAGAGGGGAGGGAGGGGATGGTGGAGGGGAATGAAGATGGGGAGGGAGGGGCAGGTGGAGGGGAATGAAGAGGGGGATGGAGGGGGAGGTGATGGGAATGAAGAGGGGCAGGGAGGGGGAGGTGGATGGGAATGAAGAGGGGCAGGGAGGGGGAGGTGGATGGGAATGAAGAGGGGGAGGGAGGGGGAGGTGGTGGGGGAGGAAGAGGGGGAGGGAGGGGGAGGTGGAGGGGAATGAAAAGGGGGAGGGAGGGGAGGGGGAGGAAGAGGGGGAGGAAGAGGGGGAGGAAGAGGGGGAGGAAGAGGGGGAGGAAGAGGGGGAGGAAGAGGGGGAGGAAGAGGGGAGGTGGAGGGGTATGAAAAGTGGAAGGGAGGGGGTGGTGGAGGAGAATGAAGAGGGGGAGGGAGTGGGTGGTGGAGCGGAATGAAGAGGGGGTGAGAGGGGGTGGTGGAGGGGATTGAAGAGGGGGAGTGAGGGGTGGTGGAGGGGAAGGAAGAGGTGGATTGAGGGGGAGGTGGAGGTGAATGAAAAGGGGAGGGAGGGGATGGTGGAGTGGAATGAAGAGGGGGTGGGAGGGGGTGGTGGAGTAAATGAAGTGGGGAAGGAGGGGGTGGTGGAGAGGAAGGAAGAGGGGGAGGCAGGCGGAGGTGGAGGGTTATGAAAAGTGGAAGGGGGAGGTGGTGGAGGAGAATGAAGCGGGGGAGGAAAGGGGTATTTGAGGGGAATGAAGAGGGGGAGGGACGAAGAGGGGGAGGGACGAAGAGGGGGAGGAACGTGGAGGTGGAGGGGAATGAAGAGGGGGATGGAGGGGGAGGTGGATGGGAATGAAGAGGGGGAGGGAGGGGGAGGTGGAGGGGAACGAAAAGTGGTCGGGAGGGGGTCGTGGAGGAGAATGAAGAGGGGGAGGGAGAGGGAGGTGGAGGAGAATGAAGAGGGGGAGGGAGAGGGTGGTGGATGGGAATGAAGATGGGGAGGGAGGGATTGGTGGAGGGGAATGAAGAGGGGGAGGGTGTGGGAGGTGGAGGTGAATTAAGAGCGGGAGGGAGGGGGAGGTGGATGGGAATGAAGAGGGGAAGGCAGGGGGTGGTGGAGGAGAATGCAAAGGGGGAGGAAGGGGGTGGTGTAGGGCAAATAAGAGGGGATGGGAGGGGGTTGTAGAGGGAAATAAAGTGGGGGAGGGAGGCGGAGGTGGTGAAGAATGAAGGGGGGAGGGATGGCGTGGAAGAGGGGAATGAAGAGGGGGATGGATGGGGTGGTGGAGGGGAATGAAGAGGGGGAGGGAGGTGGAGTTGGAGTGGAATGTAGAGGGGAGGGAAGGGGTGGTGGAGCGGAATGAAGAGGGGGTGAGAGTGGGTGGTGGAGGGGAATGAAGAGGGGGAGGGAGGGGGTGGATAAGAGAGGGGGTGTGAGGGGTGGTAGAGTAAATGAAGAGGGGGAAGGAGGGGGTGGTGGAGGGGAAGTAAGAGGGGGAGCGAGGGGGAGGTGGTGGGTTATGAAAGGTGGAAGGGAGAGGGTGGTGGAGGAGAATGAAGAGGGGGAGGGAGGGGGTGATTGAGGGGAATGAAGAGGGGGAGGGACGAAGAGGGGGAGGGACGGTGAGGTGGAGGAGAATGAAGAGCGGAGGGAGGGGGAGGTGGATGGGAATGAAGAGGGGGAGGGAGGGGGAGGTGGATGGGAATGAAGAGGGGGAGGGAGGGGATGGTGGAGTGGAATGAAGAGGGGGTGAGAGGGGGTGGTGGAGGGGAATGAAGAGGGGGAGGGAGGGGGTGGTGGAGGGGAAGGAAGAGGGGGAGGGAGGGCGTGGTGCAGTAAATGAAGAGGGGGAAGGAGGGGGTGGTGGAGGGGAACAAGAGGGGGAGGGAGGCGGAGGTGGAGGGTTATGAAAAGTGGAAGGGAGGGGGTGTTGCAGGAGAATGAAGAGGGGGAGGGACGTAGAGGGGGAGGGACGGGGAGGTGGAGGAGAATGAAGAGGGGAGGGAGGGGGAGGTGGATGGGAATGAAGAGGGGGAGGGAGGGGGAGGTGGATGGGAATGAAGATGGGGAGGGAGGGGGAGGTGGAGGGGAATAAAGAGGGGGATGGAGGGGGAGGTGGAGGGTAATGAAGAGGGGGATGGAGGGGAGGTGGATGGGAATGAAGAGGGGGAGGGTGGGGGAGGTGGATGGGAAAGAAGAGGGGGTTTGGGGTGGTGGTTGGGAATGAAGAGGGGGAGTGAGGGACTGGTGGAGGGGAAAGAAGAGGGGGAGGGAGTGGGAGGGGGAGGTGAATTAAGAGGGGTAGGGAGGGGGAGGTGGATGGGAATGATGATTGGGAGGGAGGGGGAGGTGGAGGGGAATGAAAAGTGGTCGGGAGGGGGTGGTGGAGGAGAATGAAGAGGGGGAGGGAGGGGGAGGTGGAGGAGAATGAAGAGGGGGAGGGAGGAGGAGGTGGATATGAATGAAGAGGGGAAGGCAGGGGGTGGTGGAGGAGAATGAAAAGGGGGAGGAAGGGGTGGTGGATGGGAATGAATATGGGGAGGGAGGGATTGGTGGAGGAGAATGAAGAGGGGGAGGGAGTGGGAGGTGGAGTGGAATGAAAAGGGGGAGGGAGGGGGTGGTGGAGGGGAATGAAGAGGGGGAGGGATGGGGTGGTGGAGGGGAATGAAGAGGGGGAGGGATGTGGAGGTGGAGTGGAATGAAGAAGGGAGGGAGGGGGTGTTGGATGGGAATGAAGAGGGGGAGGGAGGGGATGGTGGAGTGGAATGAAGAGGGGGAAGGAGGGGGTGGTGGAGGGGAAGGAAGGGGGGAGGGAGGGGGTGGTTGAGGGGAATGAAGAGGGGGAGGGACGAAGAGGGGAAGGGACGGGGAGGTGGAGGAGAATGAAGAGGGGAGGGAGGGGGAGATGGATGGGAATGAAGAGGGGGAGGGAGGGGGAGGTGGATGGGAATGAAGAGGGGGAGGGAGGGGGAGGTGGTGGGGGAGGAATAGGGGGAGGGAGGGGGAGGTGGAGGGGAATGAAAAGGGGGAGGGAGGGGGTGGTGGAGGGGGTGGTGGAGGGGGAGGAAGAGGGGGAGGAAGAGGGGGAGGAAGAGGGGGAGGAAGAGGGGGAGGAAGAGGGGGAGGAAGAGGGGGAGGAAGAGGGGGAGGAAGAGGGGGAGGAAGAGGGGGAGGAAGAGGGGGAGGTGGAGGGGTATGAAAAGTGGAAGGGAGGGGGTGGTGGAGGAGAATGAAGAGGGGGAGGGAGTGGGTGGTGGAGCGGAATGAAGAGGGGGTGAGAGGGGGTGGTGGAGGGGAATGAAGAGGGGGAGGGAGGGGGTGGTGGAGGGGAAGGAAGAGGTGGAGGGAGGGGGAGGTGGAGGTGAATGAAAAGGGGAGGGAGGGGATGGTGGAGTGGAATGAAGAGGGGGTGGGAGGGGGTGGTGGAGTAAATGAAGTGGGGGAAGGAGGGGGTGGTGGAGCGGAAGGAAGAGGGGAGGGAGGCGGAGGTGGAGGGTTATGAAAAGTGGAAGGGGGGAGGTGGTGGAGGAGAATGAAACGGGGGAGGGAAGGGGTATTTGAGGGGAATGAAGAGGGGGAGGGACGAAGAGGGGGAGGAACGTGGAGGTGGAGGGGAATGAAGAGGGGGATGGAGGGGGAGGTGGATGGGAATGAAGAGGGGGAGGGAGGGGGAGGTGGAGGGGAACGAAAAGTGGTCGGGAGGGGGTCGTGGAGGAGAATGAAGAGGGGGAGGGAGAGGGAGGTGGAGGAGAATGAAGAGGGGGAGGGAGAGGGTGGTGGATGGGAATGAAGATGGGGAGGGAGGGATTGGTGGAGGGGAATGAAGAGGGGGAGGGTGTGGGAGGTGGAGGTGAATTAAGAGCGGGAGGGAGGGGGAGGTGGATGGGAATGAAGAGGGGAAGGCAGGGGGTGGTGGAGGAGAATGCAAAGGTGGAGGGAGGGGGTGGTGGAGGGCAAATAAGAGGGGATGGGAGGGGGTGGTAGAGGGAAATAAAGTGGGGAGGGAGGCGGAGGTGGTGAAGAATGAAGGGGGGAGGGAGGGCGTGGAAGAGGGGAATGAAGAGGGGGATGGATGGGGTGGTGGAGGGGAATGAAGAGGGGGAGGGAGGTGGAGTCGGAGTGGAATGTAGAGGGGAGGGAAGGGGTGGTGGAGCGGAATGAAGAGGGGGTGAGAGTGGGTGGTGGAGGGGAATGAAGAGGGGGAGGGAGGGGGTGGTTGAGGGGAAGGAAGAGGGGGTGGGAGGGGTGGTGGAGTAAATGAAGAGGGGGAAGGAGGGGGTGGTGGAGGGGAAGTAAGAGGGGGAGCGAGGGGGAGGTGGTGGGTTATGAAAGGTGGAAGGGAGAGGGTGGTGGAGGAGAATGAAGAGGGGGAGGGAGGGGGTGGTTGAGGGGAAAGAAGAAAGGGGAGGGACGAAGAGGGGGAGGGACGGTGAGGTGGAGGAGAATGAAGAGCGGAGGGAGGGGGAGGTGGATGGGAATGAAGAGGGGGAGGGAGGGGGAGGTGGATGGGAATGAAGAGGGGGAGGGAGGGGATGGTGGAGTGGAATGAAGAGGGGGTGAGAGGGGGTGGTGGAGGGGAATGAAGAGGGGGAGGGAGGGGGTGGTGGAGGAGAAGGAAGAGGGGGAGGGGGGCGTGGTGGAGTAAATGAAGAGGGGGAAGGAGGGGGTGGTGGAGGGGAACAAGAGGGGGTGGGAGGCGGAGGTGGAGGGTTATGAAAAGTGGAAGGGAGGGGGTGTTGCAGGAGAATGAAGAGGGGGAGGGACGTAGAGGGGGAGGGACGGGGAGGTGGAGGAGAATGAAGAGGGGAGGGAGGGGGAGGTGGATGGGAATGAAGAGGGGGAGGGAGGGGGAGGTGGATGGGAATGAAATGGGGAGGGAGGGGGAGGTGGAGGGGTATGAAGAGGGGGATGGAGGGGGAGGTGGATGGGAATGAAGA